>NC_056728.1:1455843300-1455865800 GCF_019279795.1 Protopterus annectens
TCCTGTTAAAGTGTATCTTTTACCCTCAGGCCATGAATTCCAGACCTACCTCAGTGAGGTCAGCATCATGACTGATTCTGAGCCAATCAGACTACAGCGTCAGCGGTTCAGCAACCAGAAAACCTATCCTTGATGCTGAAGCCCTTAAAAGGATTATGCTCTGTCCAGTTACTGACCAGTAAGCTTTATGTTCCTGGACTGACATGTATCGAAGTAAAAGGAAAATATTCCATTCCAAGGTGAATGCAAATCTTAATTTTAAACCTTAATCTTATTTCCTATCTGATCAGATTGGTGGCATTTTAGGTGAATATTAAAAATTCAGATAGTGGGAGAATTTCGCCAATGTGTTAATGGTGGATCATGTTTGAGAAGGATCCAGAATGTATAAAAAATATAGCCTTTAATAATGCAAGTTTTCCTTCTACCTGTGTGTTTGATCCCCACTTACATATAGATTTCAACCAGCGTATGTGCCATTGATTGTATCATCCAAGTTCATGTCACAGTTGTTTGAGCTCAGTTTTTATTTACTCACATCAATGTAGCTCTGCTAACAAATAAATAAGATCCAAATTTGACATGCTTTGTTGTGAGCGGTCAGTCTCACAACCATCCTGAGAAGGAATGACACAGAGTTTATACTCCCTGCCACTGCTACCTGTTCTTCTGAGGTGCAGTGAGATCAGACTGAAACTATAAAGAAAATAGGTGTTGTTGAGATGGGGGTTGAGGTTTACACCCCTTCCAAAATGTACTTTTTTAACTAAGTCCCATTTGATGGCATTATAATAAGCTCAAGTTTGTGACATCTGAGTTGCATAATCTAGACCTAGAGAAGGAACACAGCTTATAGTGCTTTTTAAAAGTATGAATACAGGACCAAGTGGCAGCATCTAGAATACTTGTAGAATCCAACCCTTTCCAAAAGGTCCTAGAAGAAGCCAAGGTCCTTGTAGAATGGGCCTTGACCCAGTCTGGAATAGATTTGTCATGGAGAGTACAGCAAAAGGTAATAGCCTTAGACAATCATTTGGAAATAGTCTGTTTTGAAACCACTTGTCCCTTCTTCTTACCTTCATAAGAAATTAACAATTGATCATATGATCAGAAAGATATAGTTCTGTCAAGATAGTACTTGCATTGTCTGTAGACATCCAAGGTATGGGGTATCCTTTCTCCCTCATTTTAAGTTCAGGAATGAAAATGGGAAGATGGATAGTAAACTCAGATAACACTTTAGGCATAAAAGGATTAGTTCTAAATGAAACACTGTCCTTGTGGAAAATGAAGTAGGTTTGACTCACCATAAGAGCTTGCAACTCAGATACCCTTCTTACAGATGTCAGAGCAATTAGAAAAACTGTTTTTCATGTTAAGAACCTTAAGTCAGCCAGATTAGCTGGTTCAAATGGACCAAGTGTTTGTTTCTCTATCACAAAATTAAGATTCAAAGGAGAAGCCACTGGTTTACTTGGAGGCCTTTTATGCAAAACCCCTTTCAAGAACATTTTGACATGTAACTGCCTTGAAAGAGAAGATCGATGGGTAGACATGCTAAAATGGTTAGTAAATGAACCTTAATAAAGGAATAAGAAAGGCTATATGATAATAATTCACACAGATTTTGTAAATACAGAGCACACCTAACCTTGGATGCTGGTTATGTTGTTGGCAACAACTAGAAAACCTTTCTCCATTTGTTATGATTTTCTGGTAGCAGGCTTTCTTGCCTCCATTAGCACCTGCTGCACATCCTCAGTAAACAGGTGCCTAAAAAGCATTAAGTCCATATCATCCAGGCAGTCAACTGAAGATGATTGGGGATGGGGTGTATCAAAAACCCCATTCTTGTGTGAGAAGATCCAGTCTGTAAGGAATCTTGAGGTAATTGCCCTTAGCCATTTCCAAAAGAAGAAAGCATCAGTGTTGTCTGGGCCAGAAGGGAGTCACCACAAAGTTCTTCAGGGATTCCTTCTGAAGCTTCAGAAATACCCTGGATATTAGTGAAAGGGTCTAAAAGCATACAGAAACATTCCTGTCTAAAAAAAAGAAAGTGCATCTGTCTTCCAGGCCTTATTGCATGGAGTCCTGGAACAGAATTTTGCCAGTTGATCATTCAGAGAGAGGCAAAAACATCTACCTGATTAAGTCCCTACAGATGGATCAAATCTTGGAAGACTCCCAGATCTAGTTTTCATTCATGAGGGTCTGCCCTGGTCTTACTCAGCTTGTCTGACACACAATTTTGATGCCTGTAGAGTGAGATTGTGCTGTAAATCTATATTCCAAACTAAGAAGGCTAGTCCTCAAAGGGGGTATAACCTGGTACCCCCTTGCTTGTTGATGTTTCACATCACTGTGCTATTGTCTGTAACCACTTGAAGATGTCCTGTGGACAAAAGCTGGTTCAGAGAATCGAGTGCCTTGATCAGGGCAAGCATCTCCTTGATATGTATGTGCTTGGGTCTGTCCTGGGTGTCCCATAGTCCCCTGCACTTTATCTCTCCTGAATCTGCTCCCCAAGCAAAGTCTGAAGCATCTATGATGACTGACTGCTTTGGAACAGGGAGGGAGAAGTGGACACCATGATTTAAGGATGTCTGTCTACCAAATGATTTCTCTTCCGACAAACCCCAGAACTGGAATCTGGAAAGATAAAGAGTGTTGATGCTGGGACCAAAGAGATTTGAGATGCCACTATATCTTTCTCATGTGGAGTCTTGACAGGAGCATCATGTGACTCATAGATGCCATAAGACCCCAAATCCCAATGTTCAAAGGCTGAGTGGAGACCGTAGAAATAGATCTAAATAAATATATATTTTTTTCCCATGGAAGAAAAGCTTTTTAAACTGAGGTATCTAACTTACATCTGAGGAATGCAGTTATATGTGAAGGAATCAAAAAAGTCTTTTGAATGTTCTCTTGTTTGAACTGTCAGTCTTGTACTTATCCACTCTGTGCATCACACATATATGCAACCCTAAGTCAAACAGAAATAAACAAAGCCCATGGCCCAGTCATCATCATGTTCACAGAGTGGTGGTACACTGCAAACTGCCTTATGTGCAATATAGCAACAGTGACATTTCAAAATTACACACATAACCATTTTTTCCAATGCATATTGAAATGTATGCCAAATATGAATATGCAAGCATTGTATGTGTAGGACAAACCTAACTTATGAAATAGGGCACTGATTTGTGGAAGAATCTTTTCCAAGTAACTATTTACTGTATGTAGTAGGCATAAAAATTATTTCAATAGCTATTACATATACAGGAAGGAGAATATCAAAACTCAGAGGGTGAACCAAGGCTGCAGCATCAAAAAACACAAGCAAGTAGTCGGTGTAGATGTTACTGCATAAAAATCTTGTGTAAAGTCTCTCCACCAATAAACCACTCACGAGAAACAAATATCGTAAGAAACGATCTTTATTGAGTAAGCGCTTTCACCATGTTCGGCTTCATCAGACTCAAATACAAAAATTAAAACATACTATATACTAAAAAACTAACAAAAGGGCGGGAAAAATACCAATTAAAACGACATAATTAATTAGAGGCTCCATAAATATTCACAAGGTCCTAAAGCCAATAGAATACTCTAAAGCTTCAACGACTGTCATTGTGCAGTCCAATAAGGAACATTACAACACAATAAAATACAAAGTCCATACACTTGACACAAACATAAAAATAAATTAAAAAATGCAGTAATATATAAAAAATGCAGTAATATATAAATATTCACAAGGTCCTAAAGCCAATAGAATACTCTAAAGCTTCAATGACTGTCATTGTGCAGTCCAATAAGGAACATTACAATACTATAAAATACAAAGTCCATACACTTGACATAAACATAAAAATAGATTGAAAAATGCAGTAATGTATAAATGAGTTGCCATTGATCCTATCATTCACTAAGAAACCTTCAGTTTTCTCATTTTTAAAAAAGGTCTAACAGATACCTTGGCATTAAGCCCTGGTGGTACATCAGATCTGAGCTTAAAAATCCACATATTTTCCCTATTCTCTGTATGTGTTCTAATGTCACCACCCCTGACATTGGCTCTGATATGTTCAACTATTCTAAAGCTAAAGTTATGTTGAGATCCCATCTCAGAGACATGTTTGGCAAGCGCATTGTTGACATGCCCCATCCTGATGCTATATAAATGTTCACGTATACGATCTTTAAAAGACCGGTTGGTCTTGCCTATATAAAAGGATGGACAAGTGGAGCAGGTGGCTAAATAAATGATATTGTTGGACTCACAGTTTCCATTTACTTTAAAGAAATACTGGTGTGAGCTAGACGGATGTGTGAACACAGTAGAGGGATTAATGTAAGGGCAGAAACTGCAACTGCCACATCTACGTGTCCCACTTAAGGTAATGCTAGAACGTGGATTCATAGGGCCTCTATCACACAATAACCTCTTCAAATTCTTTTTATTCTTGTACCTGAAAAGGGGGGCATCACCTAATGTTTCTCTGATGTGAGTGTCTACCATCAAGACATTCCAGTGACTTCTCACTAGATCCTTAATGTATCCTACATCATTGGTAAAGAACACTGAGAATGCTCCTGAACTAACTGAAGTGTCCCTTGCTCTAATTTCACTCTGCGCATCTTGTAAAATATGTGTCCTGTCTGAAAAGTATGGGGCCGCAATATTTAGTCTCAACTCTCTTAGCCCACTAGTACCATTCGAGAGGTCATTTTGTCCATAACCTCTCTGTACTAATCTTCTATTTAAGTCACCAAGATCATGCTCAAAGCCAATGTGGCTGGGGTTATATCTAGACGCCCTTAATGCCTGTCCCTTTACTACGTTCTTAAAAACATAAGCAGGGTGCATACTGGATCGATGCAGAATAGTGTTTTTGTGGCAGTCCTTTCTAAAGACACCTGTGTTGATCAGCCCACTATTCAATTTCTCAACAAAGACATCCAGAAACGAGATCTTAGTTTCTGACTTCTCATATGTGAACTTAAGATAAGTGGTAGAGGCATTAATGTATGATACAAAGCTGTCCAAATCATCAGTAGAGCCCCTCCATAGAAAGAAAAGATCATCTACAAAGCGTCTATAGAACAAGACATGTTCTATAAACACTGATGATCCATACATTACTTCATGTTCCCACTCTGCCATAAATAGGTTGGCGTAGCTATTGGCACAAGAAGTGCCCATAGCTACGCCATCCCTCTGTAAAAAGCATCTACCCTGAAAGTAAAAGATGTTGTTAGACAGAACTAACTGTAAAAGGGACATGATTAGATAAACCTTTGATTCAGACATATCAGATACCCGCCTTAAATGACAACAGACTTTCTCAATACCAATCTGGTTCGGAATTACTGTAAAAAGGGACTGGACGTCCATAGTAACAAAAATAAGACCTGACGTGTCTGAAATGCCATTGAGATTGGCATACAAATCAAGTAAAAACTGTTTGGTATCCTTTAAAATGAAGGGATTACTATCTACAACAGGTCTCAGGTGTCTTTCAAGAAAAATCGAAGACGGCTCGGTCACCCATCCCCTGCCAGCCACAATTGGCCTCATAGGGGGATTAAGAGGATTTTTATGTACCTTGGGTAAACCATTAATCAAAGGAATCATAGGATTATGTACATCCAAAAACTTAAACAAAGAAAAATCAATTACATTACTATTAAAAAGACTTAGCAAAAGCATATGAACCCTGTGTGAATAAAACTGCACCATGTTAAATGCTAAGGGTTGGTAGAATTTTTGATCACTCAGCATAGAAAACATTCTATTCTTGTAATCATCAGCATCAAACACCACAACGCCACCTCCCTTGTCAGCTGGTCTAATAGATAGGGATGCGTCCTTGCTCAACCTGAATAAGGCACCTCTCTCTGACGCACTTAAATTATACCTGATAAATGGACGTCTATTAGTGTCCCTTAATCTATAAAGATCATCCTCAACAAGCTTGCTAAATGCTGCTAGTAGTGGATGTGGCTGTGGTGTAAAGACGCTTGGTCTCTGAAAACGTTCATTATTAATAGAACTACTATTGTTACCAAAAGTTAGACGTAACGATAAGTTCCTTACATATAGCTTAAAATCTCTCATTGTCTCTTCAAATACACTAGTAGTAGTAGGTATAAACGAGAGCCCTTTAGACAAAACCAAAAATTCATCTGCAGTCAGGGTCCTGGAAGACAAATTGAAAACTAAGTCTTCCCTTTCCCATTCTTCTCCCACATTTTCTTTATATTCCTGTTCGGAAGGCCTTCTGAAGACAACTTCCGTTTCTGTCTCCCCCTGCTCTGTGATCTCATCCTCCCCATTGCCTTGTCTTCCTTGATGGGAAAAGGATGGGAAGAATTAAAGACTAAAGGAGCAGCATTGTCATAATCATTGATCAAAACATTATTAGTTTCCTTTTGTGCCAGCTTAGAGGAATAAGAGCTGGTATTCTTGCTACGTACAACAGGTGTAGACACAGAAGCCTTATTAAAGGAATTATCAGTCTCATGTGATACTAGAATCACATCTGAGGTACAAACAGTACCTTGATTGCTTCTATTGTCTATTTCATTAGCAACAATACTGGATGAAGTACTCTCATTAGTAACATGGACACCAGTCGTTGTATGAGGAGTACCATCCAACATGGACTTCTTATTCTCAGTAAAAACAGGTTGTTCATTATATAGTATAGGTACAGAGGTAGTCTCTAAAGGCGACATATTGTTGCCTCTATGTACAGTTGCTCTGTTGACATTATGACTGGTAAAGTTGCTGTTAGATCTAACGGCAAACGTTTTGGGCCAAGTGAAGATCTGGCCCATTTTAAAGTCTGTAATGTCCCGTTGTAGTTTATTCTTCTTCTGGGTAATAAGTTTCCTTTCATACTGACTGGCACTGTCAATTACCTCACTTAGCTTTTCATCAATCACTGCGTGAGGAAAACGCTCATATAACAAGCGTTGTTGCTGATTTAAGTTATTTCTAAGTTCTTCTTCTATTGGCAAAAAGAAATCATTGAGGAGCTGCATGTACTTTACACTCACCTCTAGATTGAGTTGCTGCCACTGGTACAGCAATTCAGGATAAGTTGTACCAGTGGTCGGCATCTTTAAAACCCGTAACCCTCTAGGAATAATCCGTCGGTTGATGCAAACTTGAAAGTGTAAGCGTTGCGATTGTAAACGCTTCAACCTAGAGAAATCATTTTCCATCTCCTCTAATAGTGAGCGTAGTTCTTCTTTGTTAAAGGATTCTCCCTGATGACCTATATCCTCGCCACGACAATCATACAGCATTAATGGATTCGCTCTCTCACGCAGACAGTCTGCAAAGCGTTCAGCTATCGGTCTATCAGTGAAAGAGCTACCTATTGGTTGTTTGAGTACATACGGAAGCTCAATCTGGTCAAGTACTTTCTCAACCTTAATAAAGGAATAAGAAAGGCTATATGATAATAATTCACACAGATTTTGTAAATACAGAGCACACCTAACCTTGGATGCTGGTTATGTTGTTGGCAACAACTAGAAAACCTTTTCCATTTGTTATGATTTTCTAGTACCAGGCTTTCTTGCCTCCATTAGCACCTGCTGCACATCCTCAGTAAACAGGTGCCTAAAAAGCATTAAGTCCATATCATCCAGGCAGTCAACCGAAACCCATTCTTGTGTGAGAAGATCCATTCTGTAAGGAATCTTGAGGTAATTGCCCTTAGCCATTTCCAAAAGAAGAAGGAATCAGTGTTGTCTGGGCCAGAAGGGAGTCACCACAAAGTTCTTTAGGGATTCCTTCTGAAGCTTCAGAAATACCCTGGATATTAGTTGAAAGGGTCTAAAAGCATACAGAAACATTCCTGTCTAAAGAAAATAAAGTGCATCTGTCTTCCAGGCCTTATTGCATGGAGTCCTGGAACATAATTTTGCCAGTTGATCGTTCAGAGAGAGGCAAAAGCATCTACCTGATTAAGTCTCCACAAATGGATCAAATCTTGGAAGACTCCCAGATCTAGTTTTCATTCATGAGGGTCTGCCCTGGTCTTACTCAGCTTGTCTGATACACAATTTTGATGCCTGTAGAGTGAGATTGTGCTGTAAATCTATATCCCAAACTAAGAAGGCTAGTCCTCAAAGGGGGTATAACCTGGTACCCCCTTGCTTGTTGATGTTTCACATCACTGTGCTATTGTCTGTAACCACTTGAAGATGTCCTGTGGACAAAAGCTGGTATAGAGAATCGAGTGCCTTGATCAGGGCAAGCATCTCCTTGATATGTATGTGCTTGGGTCTGTCCTAGGTGTCCCATAGTCCCCTGCACTTTATCTCTCCTGAATCTGCTCCCCAAGCAAAGTCTGAAGCATCTATGATGTCTGACTGCTTTGGAACAGGGAGGGAGAAGTGGACACCATGATTTAAGGATGTCTGTCTACCAAATTATTTCTCTTCTGACAAACCCCAGAACTGGAATCTGGAAAGATAAAGAGTGTTGATGCCGGGACCAAAGAGATTTGAGATGCCACTATATCTTTCTCATGTGGAGTCTTGACAGGAGCATCATGTGACTCATAGATGCCATAAGACCCCAAATCCCAATGTTCAAAGGCTGAGTGGAGACCGTAGAAATAGATCTAAATAAGTATATATTTTTTTCCCATGGAAGAAAAGCTTTTTAAACTGAGGTATCTAACTTACATCTCAGGAATACAATTATGTGTGAAGGAATCAAGAAAGTCTTTTGAATGTTCTCTGGTTTGAACTGTCAGTCTTGTACTTATCCACTCTGTGCATCACACATATATGCAACCCTAAGTCAAACAGAAATAAACAAAGCCCATGGCCCAGTCATCATCATGTTCACAGAGTGGTGGTACACTGCAAACTGCCTTATGTGCAATATAGCAACAGTGAAATTTCAAAATTACACACATAACCATTTTTTCCAATGCATATTGAAATGTATGCCAAATATGAATATGCAAGCATTGTATGTATAGGACAAACCTAACTTATGAAATAGGGCACTGATTTGTGGAAGAATCTTTTCCAAGTAACTATTTACTGTATGTAGTAGGCATAAAAATTATTTCAATAGCTATTACATATACAGTTTTGCCATATGTATAAAAGTCATTCCTAGGAATTCTTAAAGTCATGATAAAAAGTTAATATAATAATCACATTCTGACACTCTCTGTAAACCCATCTACATACTGGAGTCAAACACTGCTTTGTCATTTAGCTCAGTGAGTTTACAACTTGTGCCACAGAGAAAGCTTGATTAACAGCTGGATTGTCTCCACTAACCACAGTCCAGAGTGCTGATAGCTGCATATTGCCACTAAGCCTGTTTGCACAGTAGAAGGCAAACCAAATGTAGTGTTCCACTGTTTCCTTCAGCAGAGAACTGTACTTACCGTGTCCTATCTTGTAAATGGGGAAGACAAGCAGAACATTTCATTTCTGAATTGAGCTTTAGAGCTAACATGGAGAGGTGTAACAAAACATGTGGAGTACCAGTGAATACCACTAACCACTGGCACTTCTCATTCCCATTTCAACACATCAAAGTATCCTCACGCATGCACTAATACTCTGCCAATCTTCATGCAAATGTGTTTCTTAGCATTGCACTTTTAGAAGTAATTTGAAACAAAAAATAAGTATTCACACTGGATGATATTTCTTCATTACATGGAGACTGTGTAATGTACTCGTGAAATGCAGTGAACTGTGTGGCTTATTGACCACTTCATTCTGGACAGTTAGCTCTGCACTGCAACAATCACACATACAAATGATATACAATCACAAACAGCCTTGACATACAGAAATCATCATGTTTTATCCCTCCTGCATTGGAACATTAAGTATTGCTTGCTACTGACAGTCCACATTGTCCATGCATAAGCACATACCATATGTAATATCAGTAACGTTCATTAAAGATTACATACCATCATCATAACCTGATAATCCATGAATAATTCATTGTTCATTCTGTGTTTCACAAATGTGTTTGCCTCATCTACACAAAACAGTTAGGTACATGTCACTGTCAGTTCTACAGTATACATTAATCACAGCATAGCTGACATAAGTCAGCATTACATAAGTACTACTGAACACAACATTGACCTTACTCCATCATATCAACAAAAATGGATTTGCGCAAAGCCTTCAGGATCACGATATCATCTCTGACACAAAATGAGATGCTAATCCTATCTACACTGTCAGACTGTAAAGTCAAAATTATACAGTGGCATTTGAATTAAGTGCTGTGTCCTCTTGACTACATTGCTAGATAGGTAGGGGGTTCTAATCTCACAGCAGTCAATGTGTGTGTGTGTGTGTGTGTGTGTGTGTGTGTGTGTGTGTGTGTGTGTGTGTGTGTGTGTGTGTGTGTGTGTGTGTTTGTGGCATTGTGTAGATATGACACTTACTACTATTGTCCAAAATATAGTAGTAGTAGTTTGGAGTTCATTTTAGACTGCAGGGTGAATCCACATCAATGTCAGACCCTTCTCACAACATCATCTTCTGTGCTAACCACACTAATGTCATCCTCAATTAAATGCCCTCTGACACTATATAAGTCAGATTTCTGTGATGGCATTTGCATTAAGTACTGTGTCTTCTAGATTGCATAGTTAGGTAGGAAGGTTTAATCTGACAGCAATTGAGTGTGTGTGTGTGTGTGTGTGTGTGTGTGTGTGTGTGTGTGTGTGTGTGTGTGTGTGTGTGTGTGTGTTTGTTCATGTATGTCATCGTGCAGATATGGCCAGAACTACTGTTATCCACAATATAGTTGTAGCCTGGAGTTAATTTTAGACTGCAGGATGAATCCACATCAATGTCAGACCATTCTCCCAACATCATCTTCTCTGCAAAACCACATTAATGTCATCCAGTATAAAGTGCACTCTCACGCTATAGAAGTCAGACTTTTGTGATGGTGCTTACATTAAGTCCTGTGTCCTCTAGCTTGCATGGCTAGATAGGTAGGGGGGGTTCTAATCCCATGGAAGCCAACTTGTGTGCATGTGTGTATATCATTGTGCAGATATGATCTGAATTACTGCTGTCCACAATACAGTAGTAGCTTGGAGTTAATTTTAAAGTGCAGGGTGTATCCACATCAATTTCAGACCCTTCTCTTAAAATTATTGAACCTGGTAAACCACACCGATGTAACCTGTATAATGTGCACTCTTACTGTGTATAAATCAGACTTTTGCAGTGGTGCTTGCATTACATACTCTGCCGCCTAGATTGCATATCTAGATAGGTACATGGTTCTAATCTCATGGCAGTCAACTTGTGTGTGTATGGAGGTGTGTAAACATGACCATAACTACTGCTGGCCTTATTAAAATAGTAGTTGGCATTAATTTTACACTGCAGAGTGTGTCCATATCAGTAGCACACCTTTCTCCCAATATCATCATCTCAGCAGCACCAATGCTGATGCCATCCTCTATAAAGTGCACTATCACACTGTATACATCAGACTTCTGCAACGGTGCTTGTGATAAGTACAGTGCCTTCAAAGTCGTATAACTAAATTGATAGGGGGCTCTAATCTCCAAACAGTTAACTTGTATATATGATGGTGGGTGCATTGCATCACTGGAAGATTATTTCAGCAGGTATGTTCATTTGACTCCAGCTCATGAGAAACATTTACATGGTGAGATCAATCCCACCTTCTCTTTTCAGTCTGTCCACAAATGCATACTTTCTGCAGCACACTGATGAGGTCATCCTTTCAATAATGCACTCTCACACCCCAAAAGTCTTGTGTATAGATTGCATCAGTTGATGTGTAGGGAGTTTGAATACAGCAGTGAGACTCATCTGATTTTGTGCATAAATGTAAATGGATGCCAGAGTGTTACACCTCTTAGTATTGACAACATTTAGAATTCTACATAGCTGCAGAAGCCATTTTTGCACACATGTCCTTTGCATGACACAGCCAATGTCATCCTTTCAAAGATGCAGTATGGATCACATGCACTCAGATTTCTCCTGTGCTGTGTGCATATACTATATTTGTAGGTTATCTAAGTACTTAGATAGAGAGTTCAAATAAAGGAATGACTTTCATCTGTGGTCATGTGTTTCTTCCTCTTACTATGCAGAATAGGCTGCAAATACATATATGAGGTATATCTGTTTAGGGTGCTGTGCAGGCACTTTTTAGAAGAAACATGACGTTACTACACAATGGTGATGTTAGCCATTGAAATTTGCAATGTTACAATCATCAAATAAATCCATGGTTGCCATTGCATTTCAGCAAACCTTCATTAGCCTGTGGTGTTAGCTATATAGTTAAAATCATTACATCACTGAATACAGTCACTATACATGTTGTTAACAGTGTTGTCTAACATGTGTGCTATGTTCATGTGTGGATGTCACTTCATGTTACAAGAGTTTATTATACATTTAATTTGGAAAGGCTGTACTGAAGACAGATGCTTTCATTTGAATTGTCATTGCATGACATTTGAAGTGAAACACTTCTCAGGACTGAGGGTATAAGACAGTATAATGTATGCTGTTTTCTAAGTAAGATATGTGTTCCAATACAGGATTATATTCACATTGGACATAATTGTTGTTCTACCATCACAGTGACAACAGCAGTGGGCTACAGGTATGTTTGGATATACCTAACATCTGGCAATGTTGCTGACATACAGCAAGATTCTTGTTATTATAGGGAAACATATTCATTGATTCATACACATGATGTAATGCTTTCAAATAACCACACATATGACAATTGGTGATTCACTTATACCGTGGTACATTCATTGATCCCAATATGATGTTGATTTTCTGAATGCTTAGGCAAGTGTTCCAAACCAGCATTGAGTGACAGTAAGCATTTGTGTCCTTAACTGTTCTGCATGAAAAATATGCCCCAAACTATATTTTGCACTTATAGAATGGTAGGGGCCTCCCCCATCAACTTTTTGCAGATAAAATTTATGGCCAGATAAAGTACAGCTGATTGAATGACTCCACATAAATGGAGTTCAACTGCTGTGATAAGATTTCCAGTGTGGCAAATGTGATTAATAACCATATTGTTATTTGGAGTGCTGTACAGCTTGCTGTTTAATTCTAACATAGTGATTCATTTTCTGTGAATGTACTGATGTCACACAACAACTATTATTACATCACGTCAATGTTATCCCTTGAGTTGCTACACAAACACATGTGAATGTAGCTTTGGCTTTTCTGAAATTACACATTTGTTCTGCCAAAGTAATCATAAGGGTGCTACCTTGGCACATGCATTGAGTACTGTGGTGTACACTCGTGGGCTCCAGTTCTTGGGTGGTATGTGTACAGACATAGAGAGAAGCAGTCCTTAACCATGGAACATTGATAAAGGACTGGTCACAGTTGTGTGCACATGAGCATACTCATTCAATTGCCATCAGTCTGACATGCTATGACATTCATTATCAGGTGACAATTTATTAATTCACACATAAATTTAATTTGTTTGTCACACTATTCATTGCTATCTCCTGTGGCAGGTACCGACAATAAACATCTTTGGGGAATGCATTGAATCATGTTGTGGGGTTTGCATCTGTTGCTATCTGTTGGGACAATAACTGTGTCAGGCAGGGGTGCCATACGCAAACGGGGTATTATATATGTCATACTCTGCTCACAAATTTGTAACACCACACACACCTACATACGGGATGCATAACTGTTATAATATTGAGGTGCATAATTCCCTCAAAGGAGAATCCTCCTTGTACATGTGTTAGGCCTCTTTCTATGACATACAAAGTTAATACTCAGATCAGTGTTGACACTGATGTTATGGGATCAATTCTTGCAAAAGGTGATTGTGGCTTCTGAGCCATTCCTATTTTCCAACATGTTATAGTGATGAAATGCATGCTGTGCAGATATCCCATTATGTATGTACTGTCTTTGTGAACTGTCATCTCAGCTCAGCACCTGAGTGACACACTTATATCATGTAATTCCCCATTGTTACAATGTGACTTTGTGTAACTGTCGCATCCTATATCATGTATGCTTTTATTTACTTACATTTGGTCAGGAATAGTGGTGACTATTATGTATACTTCCCAACCATACTGAATTACTCAGTTTTTACTGGGTTTTGGGGTCTAAATGAAGGGGTGTCATGATACCCAAGTGGCACCCTCTCAATTCCGATTTTTTGCCCTTTTATTTTTGAATTATTTTCAATTTGCACTGTCGGCGATGATGTCATCATGTGTGTGATGATGTCAGCACCGCCAGGCCATCTAGTCAGTTGGAATTGAGCTGAAGGATGCTCTTCCTGCTGCCTGCAGATGCAGTTCTAATTTGAGAGTTACTGTGAGCGGGAAGCAGAATGGAGCTTCAGAATGCCGGTCTGAATGCGAGCGGAAGCAACTAGCTGGGAACAGAGCAAGAAGAGCTTTAGTAGCTTCAGAATGGGAATGGAGCTTTTGAGTAACTGCCATTTGAGAACAGAGCTTTTGAGCTGCCGTTTAGCTTCAGAACTTCTTTAAGGTAACTGCAGAGTTGGAACGGAGGTGTGTGCTTTTGAGTAACTGCCATTAGCTTCAGAACTTCATTAAGGTAACTGCAGAGTCGGAACGGAGGTGTGCGTGTGTGCTAGAGATAGACAGATTGCTTTGCTCTCAGTCAGTGCAGCAATATTATTCCTTTGACTGCTGCATATTCTTTGTAGTCTTTGAAAAGCTTGAACAACATGAACATGCTAATATGGGGACTGTATGGTATGTACGTGTAATTGTTAGACAAATCATTTTTCTTGTCTTGTCTTCCTTTCTTATACAGTTAAAAATCAAAAGGGATGATGCTCTTAATTTTCAATGTTGCTGCGCTCGGAAAGCATTATGTATGATAACGCAGGCAGCATCCAAGCTGTATTTCTATAAAATGGGATTTGTTTTAATTGTAAATGGGTGCTGTAGAAAGGGACACCAACGTCAGTGCTTGTAACTCATACAAATGATAACACTGATTTATGGTTGGAATTTCTTGCTACAGCATTCTTACTGTGGGACAAAATGCAATATCATAAACAGGTGTGTCATATATTCAGAAAACTAGCATGCTTAATTTGTTTTAATTTTTTGTACTAAAACCAACCCTCACGCAATACCTTGTTGAGTCACTGTCGCTGATATATAAATTACGTTGCAGCTAGAACATTTATGTCGTGAAGGCATACAAACAGGTTAAAGGATGGCAAATGGCTATGAAAGTGGCAGCAACATGGCAGAGTTAAGCACATTGAGCTGTACCCATTGGTTTTGATTGCTTTGTTGGTGCTTCTGTTTTGAAAGATAAGGAAACTTAGAAAGAAAGTAACATTGTGTTTGCTATTTATGGCTCAGAGAGAAGACACTTTGCTAATTTCTCACTGTGAATTTGAATTGTGTTAGTGTATTAAGTGATTTATTTGTTTGCTTATTTACTTTGCTGGAAGTGTGACAGATTTCTAATTAAACTGCAGTAAAGATGCTGTGATTTTATTGTTTTCAAAATAATATTTTAAATGGGTCACAGGTGGTTGTCTAAAAAGCATAAAGGAAGCTTGTGCATTAGTGATGTTCTCCTATAGATTCAGGCATGTATGCCAAGGATAATATGACATTTACTGAGTTGAGATGAACTGAACATCCTCACCTGTGTTGCATAGTATGTATTATTTCATATCTTAGATGTAGGATAGAGAAGCATTCACTCTGTAAAAACTTTTGATCTAGTTTTATTTGTAGCAGCTAACTTGGTACATTACACTGACGGGCAGATAAGCATTCACTCTGTAAAACCTTTTGATCTAGTTTTATTTGTAGCAGCTAACTTGGTATGTTACACTGACAGGCATGAAATTAAGATTACAACAAAAATCACCATGGCAGAGTTGGGAGCACTTACCTGCACCCATGTCCTTTTTCAGAATTTGATAGGGGGTCTGTTTTAGAAGACAATTGATCTTTAAATAGCAAAGTTTATTGAATCTGTTAATTTATAGCTGTATAAAGCTACAAGAAAAGGGACATAGCAGGAATGGCTGTAGGGGGGACTCTGGTGCCATATTTTGGTTGTCTGTTCTTCAGTTTGTGTTTGAAAATTGATATCCCACAATTCCATTGTAGTGGGTGGAGTTACTTGATTATGTATGCAAATTAGATGTTAATCAGCATACAGATTTGCACCTATTTTTCATTGAGCCTTGTCCAGATTTTTGATGTTTCCAGGTTGAGAGTTATGCCATTATGTACTCTGGCATATATATCGTGAAATTTTATTATTACAAATTTGACTTTGTGACACAAGCAGCTTTACATCGATTAACATACTAGACTTGGAACATTTACACTGCCCTCTGACATCTTTCTCTATACATGTCTTTGATTTCTGTGTACATTGTCCTCAGTACACTTTTCCTGTCTGGTAATCCATGTATTGTTGTTGCCTTTGCTGTTTCACATCCCCTCTTGCTTATTCCTGTATTCATATGTTTCATTTATGTACACAGTACACTCGGTATTCTTCACCTGCCTGTGTACAGCATGCATTATTTCCCTTTTGTAGCTCTTCATGTTGTCCACACAAGCATGCTTAACAGGTTTGCTCATAGACAAATCTGCTTGCTTATTGTGTGTGTTCATGCTGCTCAGCACATTTCCTGGCCACCAGCACTGTTGCTGGCCACAAAGACATTCATGTATTCATGTTAGTGTGATGAGCAGCACGCATATGTGATTAGCACTGCTGCTCATCTCGCTAACATGTAAACATCGCATAGGCTTTGTGCGAAGCCTACATGATTGTTCATGAATCCCAGGGTATGCCTATTCAGTCATTCATTGTAAGTTGCAAAGGCTGGCATCTATAACATTTTAAGACATTTGGATTCCCAAAATAACAACTTACATGCCAAATAGTGTGCCTAGATCATCATAATACAGTTCAATATGCATTTCTGACTCCTCCTTCTAAACAAACTATCTGATTTTACACACTTTGAATAACAATATTCATCTGTTTTCTGTTTATCATGCGTTTTATGTCTATTTCACTCCACACAAAGCAGGACCGTTATACTTTTCATGACATACAGTAATCATAATCTGACCCAGTACTGATATACTTTCTCCAGTACATGCTTTTCCTATGGCTTCTGCTGATTTCTATGAAATACTGACTGAA
This sequence comes from Protopterus annectens, assembly GCF_019279795.1. Classification (NCBI taxonomy): domain Eukaryota; kingdom Metazoa; phylum Chordata; order Ceratodontiformes; family Protopteridae; genus Protopterus; species Protopterus annectens. The sequence continues at coordinate 1,455,860,569 of NC_056728.1, forward strand.
GCATTTTGCCAGATATAATCAACATTGTTACTCCTGTATCAGTTTCAATGTAAATCTATTGTTTTATAACTAAAATGTAACAAATTACTTTTTATACCAGAAAAGTTATAAATTAATATTTTCCTTAATTGTTTAAGTATTTAAAATTATCTTATATTCTTTTCATGAACAGTTTTCTTTATACTATTCACTTGGGACTACATTTTACAACAACATAATCTTCTTTAAGTACCTTTGCTCCACCATTACAGCATTTTCTTAAAAGTTACAGTAATATGTGTTTTTTACAATAAAAATAGTAAAAACATTTATTGTTCTGGCTATTTTTCTGAATTTTGATTTTATGTAATTTGCCATTTGGTAACTTATGCTTCCTAGACTAGTGATTTTTCTCTGTCTACCATCTGCATGATCAGTGCATTTTAGAATGCTCTTTGAAAGATTAAACTAAATTCAGACAATGGCATTATTTGTCAATCTTTAATGTGCACATCTCTAAAAAAAATCATATCATAATTTCTTTCAAATTCAGAACAGTTTCTAAGTTCAGTACACATTATTTCAACTCAGCAGAATTCTGCTTCACAGTTTCATTGGCCTATTGGTTACAGTGAATAAAATCACATTATTCTGCTGTTATGAACAGTTGGGTTAAACTATCCCTTTAATATTTTCTGTCCCATATGTACAGTTGGGTTAAACTATCCCTTTAATATTTTCTGTCCCTTCTGCCTGTCAAGTATCCATTGCTGTCATATCCAAGTGGAACATCTGTTTCCAATCACTGTAAAGTGCTGGTGAGCAGAAGTCACTTGCTTCCTTGGATGATTCAACTCATGATGATCATCCGCTTCCTCTCTTGAAGCCATTGCTCCATCATGATATTTTTTCCCCACTGAGGATTCTGCTGTGGAAAGTAGTGTCAGGGCATGCATCCTGCACACGTCTCGCTGAAGAGCGGTCAGCCAACAAGGACATGTCACTCCTCACTTTATCTAATGTGCAGTAAACTGTATGAATAGTTTTACACTGGTTACAGCTCAAGAGAATATTGTTCACTAGATATCACAAAAATTAAAAAAAAAATAGATGAATGTGGAATTATGGAGATAGTATACCTCCTGTGTTGTGCATTGTGGGTAAAATTGTTTTTTGCGATTTTTTAGGATATTTGTTGCATGATAAAACAGTCAGATATGAGTTAAAGTGTGTTGTACAATGGAAACATTTTATGAAAAAGAAATCGGTCAAAAATATACACAGATGAACTACAAAAAGAAAACTAATGTGTAATGTGCACACTTAGACATTTAGTACCTTCTGACCAGCTCTTGTCCAAACTTAGTGAGGCAAAGAATCAGATGTCACTGCTCCTTCTTTGCTAAGCAGCAATATGAAGTATTGCAAGTTTCATACCCAGAAATAATATAAATGAACTCTTACTATATCATAAAGTATTGGATTCGGCTTATCTTCTGAGCACTCCAGAAACTTTTTGACGTTTATCTGCAGTGATGCATTGAGTTGCCCATGCAATGATTCTTTTCACATTATATAGTGCAGTTCTGCATGCACTTAAATGTGTATTTCATCCATCAGAGGGCAAGGGGGGAAAAGTTTAGGAAGAAAGCTCCTGTTCTATGTTAAGTTAAGAAAAGGTCATTTAAAGACCTTTCACTCATTATTTGATCCTGCTATAACAGGCATTAAAACTTTGGAGAAGGTGAAAATAATGTAGAAGAATGTGATACATGTTCAGGGTGTCTCATACCAAGACTGTCCTGATTTTAAGCATAATGGCATATGGTAAGCCTAGAGGAGGTAGGCTGATTCAGAAGTATGGTGCATTGTAACACAGGATGATATAAGCATTACATTCCTAAATAAATTTAAATTACTAGTCTGTTGTACCATTTAATGCAATAGTGGAAGGATGTAGTAGAGCTATATTAAGAAACAACCTCCCACACACTACACTTACAGCTGTTTAATGAGGCACCCCTTCACATTGTTTTCCTCTCTGTGGGCATTTAGGATATGAAACATAAATACTTTCAAAAGGTATTCAATGCTTGCTTTCTTCTAGGGTTATCGACCATGCATAAGCTTTAGAAAAACATTTTGTGCATATGAAATACCAAGACACTGAGACATGGCTTCCTAGTATTATAACACAGAACAAAATGCAATTTCTCAGTATATTTATGCTAATTATTAAAGTACATCAATCTATTTATTTTCTGATACTCTGCTTCATCATTAACAGGGTCATGGGGAAGCCAAGTGGGTGCAAGTATGGAATGTGTTCTCTACAGGATGCCAGTTTGTCAGAGAATGCACACACTTCACTCAAGCATTGCACATACTTCTATGGACAATTAGGAAATGGTAATTTAGGTACTTCATGTGATTTGGAGGTGGAAAGAATCAGGAACACCAGAGAAAATCCATATAGATGCAAGGAAGGTTTGCAGATTCTGCACTAATGGCACCTCAATATTGACTTTTAGTTTTAGTTTATTTCAGCCTTTTTAATAAAACTTTAACAAACTGTGATGATGTTCTAACCAACATATTATGACTCATGTGATGATGATAATGTAGGTATGTTGTGGCAGATTTATATGCACAAGCTCTAAACATAACAATTTACACATTTCTTTATGAAATCTGTTATCCAGTTACATAAAAGTCATAAACACATGTACTCAAAAAACATGCTTCATGCAGCTGAAACTCAGTGATTAAAATAAGCTCCAAAGCATCTCTTGTCTAGTCATAAAAGTATGTTTGCAAAAAGAAAAAGAAAAAAAAAAGATATGCTTGATATGAAGAGCAATCCTTGGAAGAGAAGTGTGTAAACCCACAGCAAGCACAATCATTTTGCAGATTAGACAGAACAGTCCCTATCACTTGCTAATGATAATCTGCATCTAGGATTTAACATATTAATTTGTCTGTTCACAAACAATAATATTACACAGTAAAGGAGTTGTTAACTGTCTCCTACCTCCTAGTACCAGTAGTATATACAGGTAGTCTCCCAGAAAAATAAGATGTTAGCTTAGTAGGTAACATAAAGACATTCGAATCAGTCATAAATTGAGTGTACATTAATTTAGTCAAGGTATTACTTTTAAGCATTATTTCCACAAGCCTCCTAAACTCAGTTCATATGCAAAGAAGTCATATAGTAAACAAAGGAAAAGAAAATATACTACTAAAATTGATTTTAAAACAAAGTTCATTTTTCTTCATAATGTAATGATCAGCATGTAGAGCACAAATTAGATGTACAAGGATTAAACTCTTATTAGAGTTATTATTTGTAAGAAAAAAAAACGATAAAACTGAATAAAATTATATTTATCATAGGCATATGTACAACTAGTAAATAGTTACATTCAGAAATTTGTTTGTGACTTAGGGATGTTTCTCTAAACAACTAAATCCAGCAGGTTTGATCACTACATTATCTGATAAAATAGCGGAGCTTGGTGCTGTTGGATAAAGACTGGATGAAGATACAATAGCGCGCCACTTGAAGGTAAAGAACCAGAAAATGTATTAATCAGTTTGGAATCTTTGGACTTAGCAATGCGTTCATCTTTAGAAAAACGATGTTCTATTTCTATTTATATTTTTAATTGAATTAACCCAAACTTTAATCAAAAGAGAAGCCGTATGCATTATTCCCTGAAATGTCCAGTATTATAAACAGTTTTATATAAACAGGCTATCAAGCAGTATACAAAGAAATCCTGAATTCTGAGTCTTCCCTGCTTTTCTGATTCTTTTAATTTGTAATGTGTTGCCCTCTGAGATTTTTAGGGACCAAACAGAATTTTCAAATCATTTTGAATAGAGCTGAAAACCTCTCAGGAATAGTTTGAGCAGATGATTTAATAAACAAAATGAATTAGGGAAGTGTATTATTATGATAATGAAATTGTTTGCTAACAATGAGAACTTTTGAGAGGTCCATTAAAAAATGAATTAATATTGTTCCAACCTCTCAGTAAATTGAATGTGTGAGAATCAGTATTTTTAATGTAGATCTTGCAACAAAGTATTTTAACTTATTATCAATTTTATATAGTTTATTTGCAATTTGAATTTATAGCAATCTTTTAAGGAAAAACATATACTTAAATTAAGTTTGTAGTTTTATAACCTGTCAAAGACTCTTTTTTTTTTGAGTAGCAGTCAGGTATTTCTGAATATCCTACAAAAAGCTTGTTCTCTTCCAAAAATCCACCTAAACTATTTCATGAACTGCTAATGATAGCTAAAATTTGCAGTTTCTGATAACTGTCTTTTAGCACCATACCATTCAATCAGACTTCAGCCAGCACCATGACATCTCAGGAAACACAGAATAAAAGAATAAATAAATAAATAAACATTCTTTTCTGTAGTCATACTTCTTACCTTGGCCAGCAAAGACAACACATACAAAATCTACAAAATGGCTTCACTGCTGTTTACCGTCAATAAAATCAACATGCTTCCAACTGAATGAAATCAGAGCCCAGTGTTGAACAACCTGATCCTGAATTTCATTAAAGCTCCCTGCTGATCTAGATTCTCGGGATGGATTAGCACTGATATCCAGTGTCCATTTTGATGATTTCTAGAGTCTTTTTTAAAAGATTTTTCTATTTTTGTTACGGCTGTTTAACCATGGAGTCAATTTATATGCTGTGGGAGGTCAATTTCATATCATCGAATGGCCATATTGTTAAATGTCATCTTATCAACAGTGCTGCATCCCCCCACACCCCCTACTAATTATATATACCAACTCCAAGACTGCACCACAGTCTGGAAAAGGCCACATTTCCTGATCCCTACCATAGTATGATCAGAGTTAGAACAGTTCAATGGCCTGCATTGTTGATGAGATAACATTTGACAATGTGGTCTTTTGATGACATGACATAGACCTGCTGTGGGGTGAAGAGCCATATATAGAAAATACAGGGGGGGATTCTACCTTCCAAAAATGCTTCTTGAAAATGTTTTATCAAGCTGAAAAGGTTAAGCAGTTTGTTTTCTTCTAGTTCAGCCATCATGCACTGCAGGAACCGAGAATATTCTAAACAACACTAGATGAACTAGTTTCATCACCAAGATCAGCCATACCCCTTACTCCTTCCTACAATTACATTATGCAAGAGGCACTGAAGATTTATTAATAATTTCCATTATTAGTGTAAAACTTATAAGTAA
>NC_056728.1:1456223300-1456225800 GCF_019279795.1 Protopterus annectens
AAAGTACAAATGTTTTGCAATTTGTACTCGTAACTGCAATAACAAGACATCATAACTTTCAAAAATGAAACACCCTCAAAAGTTACAAAAGTAATAAAAAGGGTAAACCACTCATGAGGTCTGAAACCCTGTCTCCATACCCCTGCTACTTTAGATATCAACTCTTAAATCACCGTGTCTCCAGAAAAGGACACAGAACTCTGCAATCTGAATATTAAAATGTTAAGCTGATATTCACACATTACTGGTCTCGTAAGAGTAATGAACATTAGTTTGTTAAATTGTTAAATACAAACCCAGCACTCTTTACAGCTTAGTAAAGGTATACTCTGATTCAGTTACTTGAGTACCTGAGTAACTACCTGCTCTGTATGGTGGTTGAAGAACAATTGATGATCTAATAATAATCCAAGGTATTTATACTGAGTGACTTAGAAAAAGGAGATGCCCTGTGGATCTGTGACATTACTTATGAAAGAGAGAGTAGAGTGTGTGTGTGTGTGTGTGTGTGTGTGAGTGTGTGTTTGTACGTGTGTTTGTTTTGTTGTGTGATATCAACGACCATCAATTTTGTTTTGTTACAATGCATAATTTTTATTTTGTAGACATTAATTCTAGATGAGTATGAAAACATTTTTGTATTTGTTCTTGCAGTTTTTATAGTAGAGCCATGTGACCTACGGAAAATGATATCATCACAGATGGTGTGGGGCTGAGTGAGAGAAGGTCATTTACTAGATTATTAATGACTTGAAAGAATAACAGCAGCTCTAACCCTTGGGTGCTCTGTCTTGAAACATATTATATGGCTTCACTTATTGTCATATCCCAGATATTGTGTATGATTCAGTGAGGTACATTGTTAAAAAAATTAACAAAATAAGCTCAATGGACACACACACTTTAGTGGTCTTCAGTGGTCGCACTCTACAAAAAATTGATGAAATTCATAAGATTAACCTTTAACAAAAGAGAACAGGGTTATAGCATGGAGAACAAATTTTCTGGTGTCTTTCAAAATAAGTTGGATGATGATTCTGTCCACCTGTTTGCAGAATATGTTTGGCAGTCTGATCTGTCTGTGATTAATTTAGTCTGTAGAAGGGCCTCGGTCATTCAATGGGACTACAACCAACTGATTCCAGATATTAGAACTATAGCCGGTTTTAATAATTTTATTAAAATTATATGTTACTCCATTTTACTCAACTATTTTATTTTCACAAATGTGGATTCCTGCTGTCTGATCTGTTTCCATGGATCTGTTGTTATTGATTCTTAATGAGAGCAGAGATAATATTTTCCATACTGAGACCATGCTCTGGAATAGACTTCACATACATGTCAAGAAGAGCACCTCACTAGCCCTCTTCAAGCAAAATCTTGATGAGTGGATGGGAAATAGAAAGTTTACCCTGGGGATCACTCCAGTGGCTCTACTTGATAGAGGCACTGGGAACTAACGACAGGTGGCACAATGCCAGGGCACTTCTATGAGCAAGGCTTGTAAAGGCCCCAGGGCCATTAGCCTAGTACACACCTATGAACCTACGAACCTATGTGTGATCCTCTTGCACTTAGGAAAAGTGAAGGAGGTACCACTTTATAGCCTGAAATATCTTTGTATGTCTATGCTAGTGTGTTAGCTAGACCTGTTTGCTTTGTTATGGTGATACCATTTTGTTCTAAACACCACTTATTTCCTACTTCCCCTTTATTTTTTGAATAAAGTGGCAGAAGATAACCCCACTTGATGATAAGTTTTGTCTCAAATGAATCTTTTCTTCTTTTGATTGTTTTAGCGAGTCCTTTTGGGATGGAGTCAACCTTAACCTTGTTGGATTAGGCTGGATAAAGTTTGAAGGGTTTTTTTTACTCCTTTCTTTCTGTTTAATAATTTACAGATTTTATAATACCAGTATTTAGGATTATTGCAGAGTTTTTCACTGTATGAGTTATTTAAACTGTTGCAGAGAGCTGTGAATGATAAACTAGGAGGTAGATGTGGGTCTAATATACACCGCCAAATAATTTATACAAGATAATTGCTTAGTATACCACAAATGACTTTTGAAAATCATTGAAGATGCTATCAAATCTTCAATAGCTTTGGTTTAGGATATATGAGGAATATCACAACATTGTGTTCAGAATGGAATGGAGGTAAGGAAATGTTTAGGTTATCATAGCTGTCAAGGATGTTGATCAGGATGATATCTTGTATGTGTTATCCTGTTGCTGATATGTTTTCTGGTTTGTTTAAGATTGTTAAGGTTTATGAAGTCTAATATTTTCTGTCCCCAGTAACTGGTTGAGACATCGTTCTCTCAGCCAATCAAGGGACAATTTAAGTTACAGAGTAGAAAATCATTTCCATTAACATAGGGTTATAAGTTTATGAAATGCATATTCTGGAATTCACAAAAGGCCCTGCCCTAATGGTAATTGCCTAATGTAAGACATCCAATTACCAAGACAGTGAGAAAAGTTGATTAAGAGA
>NC_056728.1:1456228300-1456235800 GCF_019279795.1 Protopterus annectens
ATGAAAGTTAATTATAGTACAAGTGCAAGAATTTTAATTAAATTGTTTCATATCTTACTAGAAAGCTGTACAGCATTGAAAGAGAAGGAAATGTACAGTGGAGATGTTTTAGTGCAATAAAAGTATGGCAGTATCTGATATTGGATTGTAATTCAGAAATGAAAAGATTTGTGCATACTTACCTTCAGTGTACCATGGATGCAATCAGAGGTCTGTGTGGAGAATTCATGTCATTGTTGTGGGGGGTATGGTGAATTAATGTAGTATCACCAAAGCAATACATGACGGTAAAATGGTGCATACAATCTGCATTGAGCAGGTAAAGGCTTTTGACACTATCCCCCACTCAAGCATGTTAGATAAACTTAATAAACTAGGAATAAACCCCTGTATCACTCTCTGGATCTTTAAATGGTTCACAGATGGAACACAGGAGATCAAAATAGGGGAAGCTATCTCCACTAAAAGACCAGTAACCAGTTGAGTCCCCCATGGTTCAGTGCTGGGACCTCTCCTGTTTGGCATCTAATTCTCAGAAGTTACAGCCAATGAAAAGGTTCTCTGGCTGACTAAGTTTGCAGATGTCTGCAAGCTAGGTGCCTTTATTAAATCCCCAAAACAATTAATCATCTGACAAGAAGTTTTGTCCCAAATAAATAACTGGTGTCAAAATTGTGGATTGAAACTAAATGCCAAAAAATACATTACCATATCCTTTGGAAAGTCATCTACCCAAAGCAATTACCACATTGACAATACACCCCTAAGAGTTAACTCAGTTGTTTGGGATTTGGGAACTTATGTGGACAGTGACATAAATTTCAAACAACATATATCATATCTCATAAGAAAGTCCATCTATATTACATAGCTTAAAAACAAAGAGATTGTGCATAGATTTTGGGATGTGATTGTCCCCCTTTAGTCATTTCTCTGCCCCCTTTGGAATATATCTGTCCAGACCACATGTAGCAACTGCAAAACACACAGAGATAATTTACTACAAGAATATACAGCTTAAACAATATGTCCTACATGGACAGCCTCAAAGCCCTGTCACTATACTCGGTATCCTACAGATTGGTAAGAGATGACTTGTGTCTGGCATCCTCTGACCCAGTACTGATGGATTTATTGCACATCAGCAAGTCGAATGGCATCAGAAATACTTTGTCTCGGGATCTGAACCTTTTCTGCAGTATCAACAGAACAGTTTGGAAGGACAATTATATCTCTCAAAGGATACCACTGCTCAATTACAGACTCCCCATCCATATAAAACAAAGATTATCTCTGTCCATGTTCAAGCACAACTTGGACCTATGGACATAAAGTAGAAAATGAACCCCAGGACTGCCCCTTGTACTAAAATGGACAATAGTACCATGCATGTGTCTCCTCAAATTATCTATGATATGATCCCAGTTATTCTAACTAGGGGCAGTGTATAATTATCAGCCACGAGATGGCTATGGCCAACATAATACTAAACCAGATAAGTTAACTCAAGCAACAAAAGGGAAACTGGCTAGGCTTAAAATGACCCACAGCGGCAGCTACCCCCGTATTTACCTGTGAACCTATGAACCTCTACCATACTGTGCCCATTTGTTAAATTCTCAATTGGGCATCTGAGCTGTACACAGTCAATAAAGTCACTGCAATCAGTGAATACAGAGGCCATTTGTGGAGATAAGAATGCCTTGTCCATAATGTTGTTTGATCACTGTTAAACAGTGATTGATTTCACCTAGCAGGAAAAGTGCCATACAATGTATTTATTATGATTGTTGAAATTCAAGTGAAAAATAATCATTGCTACGGATTTTGTTGTTGTAGTGTGTGTGTGTGTGTGTGTGTGTGTGTGTGTGTGTGTGTGTGTGTGTGTGTGTGTGTGTGTGTGTGTATGTGTGTGTACATGTGTGTGTCTGAGGGAGATGGTAGTTACAGCATTCATAACAATAACAAGCAGGCCATAACTTTTCTTGCTTTATATCACAGACGTTAGCAATGTACACAATAAGTGAACAGGGCAGAATGTGTGTGAAAGTAACTGATCATTAGCTTAGTGGACCAGTGAGTAGCATTGCCATTTCACACTGTTTGGGTATTTGGTTGAATTCTTACATGCAGCTCCTTAAATGTGAAGTTTGCATGACTTCCCTGTCTCTGAGTGGGTATTATCCAGGTGCCCTGGTTTTCTCCCAATACTCCAATGTCACAATGATGTTTTCTATGTAAATTGGCGTTTCTCCAGTTTATTTGAAGATAGGCATGTAGTCTGTGTCTGTGTGTTTGTGTGTGCTTGCATGTGTGTCTGTGTGTGCATACATGTGTGTCTGTGTGTCTGTGCGTACATGTGCATGCATCTTGAAACAGAACTGGCATATCGGGGGTAGTGCCACTATGTACATGAATATTGTTTTTCACACATGAATGTGTGAAAAACAGTATCTGTGCAACTTGCAAAATACCTGACTTGTCAATCACAGAATCAGTAAGGCAGGGTGTGTGTGTGTGTGTGTGTGTGTGTGTGTGTGTGTGTGTGTGTGTATGTGTGTGTGTGTGTGTGTGTGCGCGCGCACGCTTGTGTGTGTGTGTGTGTGTGTGTGTGTGTGTGTGTGTGTGTAAAAATATTACTGATATTTAACTGTCTATACATGTAATATTGATGCACATATATAACTATTTGAGTAGAAGTAAAAAGTGCAATTAATTACTAATTATTTTTCAAAAATGTATCACTGCTGTTGAAGACTACTTGGCCCCCACATTCCTGGCTGTGTAAGTGAATTTTAACAAACAGCATAAGGAATGCATACTTAACCTGTGCTTTGGAGTAACCTACACTAAGGCTGGCCCTGATCAGATGTGTTTGCAGGGGTCTACCTGAAAACACCGACGACAAGAACTCCGACACCGGAAGATCGACAATGGAGAAGACCGACAGTTGAGAATCCCGACGCTGAGAACACCGACATGTTAAGGTAAGTGTGCAATAAGGATGGGCGTTAGGGTAGGGTGCGGGCCAGGTAAGTGTGCGATAGTGACGGACTTTAGGTTTAGGGACGGGTTAAGTGAGTTAGGGTTAGGGTGTGGGTAAGGTAAGTGTGCGATAGTGACAGAGTTAAGGGTTAGGGGCGGATTAAGTGAGTTAGGGTTAGGGTGTGGGTAAGGTAAGTGTGCGATAGTGACAGACCTTATGGTTAGGGTTTGGGTTAAGGTTAGTGCATAGATAGTTGTGTATGTAAGGTTTAGTAGAGGTTTGTAAGGTTTTTGGTGTGCTTGTGTTGTGTGTGTGTTTTTCGGGAAAGGTATTTGCTTTCTTGATTGTCAGGATTGTGGTTTGTTGTGCATGTGACGTTTCATGTTTTTGACCTTTCTTTTTTTTTCGGTTTTGTTGTGTCGGTTATTTCATTGTTGGTGTTTTGGCATGTCGGTGTTATTAGGTAGACCCATTTGCAGAAGTACATTATAGCTTGTGTGAGGGATAGGTGCAGTGTGGTTATTATTTCTTGTAACACTCCTCATAAAACAAACTCAGCGGTATGTACGGAATGTTACTGTATTTTGCTAGGGGCAGTGTAATGTCAATGGGCAACAAGATGGAACGCATTACTGTAATCGTTCTGTATATAATTTCTTTCATCATAGTCAAATATCATGTACCTGTAAAGGATTATGAAAACTGTAAGGATAAGCATATAGAGGGTGGTGGTAAAGAGACGTGCTGTGTGAATTATGTCTGACAGCAACAAGTTGAAATACATTACTCGCAATGTTTTCTTCCATTTCTATCCCAGTCTCAAATTATAGGGGTACAAAGAACGTGATTGTGTTTTATGAGTAAGGTGTGAAGAGGCATGCTGTATATATGTATGATAGCAACAACATAAAATATATGGCTGTGACCAACACTTTCACATCTAACATCAGAGGAATACACTGAAGGTGGCAACAAATTTTAGGGGGTTGAAAAGGCAGGCATTATTCCTAGATATGTGATTTAAGCATCCTCATAAGCATTTGTCTTCATAGTTTACTTTGTTAGTTATGAACATTCATCAGTTCTTGAGCACAGCTTATTTCTTTGAAAAATGAAGACTGAATTTCTATCCATAGTAATGGGTTTTGTTGGGGCCAGTACAGGATTAGAAGGTAGGAAAAAACTTTGATATGCACCTCTGAGCATCTATAACCTCATGGTTTCTGGAAGCCTAAGCCCCCATACCCTCAGCTTACTTCAGTTATTTCCTTTGCATGTATCAAAGTGCAGTCGCGGCCCGTTAAGTGTGTTGAAGGGCTGGAGAAAAATGGTACAGAGTAAGACAAAGTACAATTCAAAAGATGCGTGGTAACTGTAGGATTCCACTGGGATGGGCTTTTGGAAGGACTTGTCCGCAGTGTATTGCCTTGGAGTACTTTTTATGGTTTCACTTCATTTAAGGTTGACCCTTGTGTTTTGTTTTTCATAAATTATCTTATATATTTTACAAGTTCATAGGTTCATTAGCGTATACAAGACTAATGAGCACAGGGGCCATTTTAAACCTAGACATGGACCCCAAGTGCATCTGACAAGTTTAGTGAAATTTTTTAAGGTCTATATGTAGCTTGTGGTTTGGATGGTCAAGCATTTACAGGCTATCCATTAGGGACACTGGTGCCAGGCCAAGGATGAATTTCGGCTTCTTTATCCACTAGCCCAAATTATGCTTTAATGGGGTTGGGGCGAACTCTGCTTCACATGGAAGTGAAGTCTGTTCCATAGAAGGGGTATTCTCAATGACACATGCCAGTCCCTCCAGTACATCCTACTTATGTTGTAAGCAAGGTTTAATTCATTAGATTAGGTATTTCTGGTTCATAGTTGATTACTAGGCTAATCAACCCAGGGGACCTTTTTAAGCTTAGCCATGCTTTCCAAATGTATGTGACAAGTTTTGATACCATAGAGATAAGGGGTGTATGTAGGCTTAGGCATGGGTGGCCAAGCATTTATAGGCTGCATCTGTCTACTAGAGACAGGGGCCAGAACAGGAGTAGATTTCTAACTCCCCATCCACTGGTTCAAGTTATGCTGAAATTGGATTATGGAAGAACTCTGCTTCACATGGATCAGAAGCCTGCTCCAGAGAAGAGATAGTCTCTGAGAAACATATCTGCCCCTCCAACATGTTCTGTTTATTTTGCAGATATGGTTTAGGTCCATAGATTAAGTAATGCTAACGCGATTTGTTTTATATATGTGCTGCAGGTCCATCAGAGCAGGATTAGAGGATGTTTTTCAGATCAAGCATTGATCACCTCTCAGCAGTCTGTAGGAGACCAAGTGTAGGGACAGAGCTTTGAGGAGGTCCATGTATGACATTTTGTTTAGACCATGTATTCTTTTTGTGAGAAGCTCCTGTGGATCCTGCAGTTGTTGCATGTACATACTAAAGAGGATGTTGTACTCAATGACTGGTCTGATAAGAGCTGAGTACAGCCAGGCAATGACATACCATACCTTTGCTTATACGTTGTTCAGTATAGAATGATTTCCTTACTACCATGGATACATGATGATCAGAGGCCAGGTTATTGTCTACATGTGTTCCTAAACCCTGAAAATGGGTCTACTCTTAGGGGTGTATTATCTATGTGTTAGTTTTCAGGGATAGCTGTCTTTACAAAGGATACTATTATGCATTTCTCAGCATTGACTTTTAGACCATGGCTCTGTCACCAGTTATTAGTCAATGTCAGGCCTTCTTTGGAAGCTATGTGTATTACTGGCTCCATGACTATACCCAGCTTGCAGTCATCTGCAAACCTGGTCAACCAGAGGGCCTTGATGTTGGCCTTGGATTTAGAGAAATAGATGCCAAAAAGGAGCAGCCCCAGCACTGAGCCTTGAGGGATGCTGCTAATGACTGGCCTCTTTGTGGAGGTAGACTACCCTAGTCTAACTTTTTGACTCCTATCTGTGAGCCAGCCAGATATCCAGTAGATGACATGGGGCTATACCTAATTTTGTGAGTCTGTCTATAATGCCCAGGTTGGATATTGTGTCAAATGTTTTGACCAGGTCAAGATAGGCAGTAAACACCATTTCCCTTCATTCATTGCTTTGATGACCTTCTCAAAGAAGTCCACCAGGTTGAGTAGGCATGATCTGCTCTTGACAAAACAAAACTGAGTTGGATCCAGTATCTGAAAGATTTCTGTGTCATTGTTTATTATTCCTATGATAATTCTTTCCATGGCTTTGTATATGAGAGTAGTTAGACTTATGGGTCTGTAGTTTCAAGGGTCCATAAGTGGCCTGCCTTGAGAAGAGGGATGACAGTTGCAGTCTTTTACTCATTTGGCATGAAGCCGGCCTTATGGCTGTGGTTAAATAATAATTCTAATGGTACTGAGAGACTATGTTTCAACCTATTAAGGAGGCATCCTCTGATATTATTGGGACCCACTGATGCAGTATTCTTCACCATGAAGAGTGTATTGAGGACCTGTTCTCCAGTAATGCTATTTGTTTTGCAAATATGTAGAAGGTCCATCAGAGCCTGATTCAAGGACACCTTGTATGCCATGCCATGCATAGATCATCCTTCAACAGTCTGCAGGAGACTGATTACAGCGATAGGGCCTTGAGGTGATCTGTGTAGGACATGTTGTTTATGCCTTGTATCAATTTTATATAGGAACCACTGTGGGGTTTCCAGTTGTTGCATGTGCCTGGACAAGGTATCTATGGAAGAAGGTGTTATACTCAATGACTGATCTAATGAGGACCATATACCGTGGAATGATGACATTTTGGACCTAGATGCAATATACTTGCTTATAGGTTGGTTGTGCAACATAGAATGATTTCCTTACTACAGTAGGCAAATGATGGTCAAAGGCCAGGTTACTGTCTACATACGTCACCAAATCCCTGACTACTAGATATAATCTTGGGGTGTAATATCAATGAGGTAGTTTTCAGGGGTCACCAACATCCCAAAGGATTCTGTTATGCATTTCTTGGCAATGAGTTTCTGACACTAGTTACTTATCTCAGTTCATAACCTTGGATTATTTAATCGTTTTCATCTTTGGTCAGTACAGTTGTTTCCCCAGTTTAATATAAATGACATATCTGACAAAGGAAATATATTTTTTTCTTTTCATATCATTAATGAACATAGTGACAAAACTCCCAATCCTAAGACCTGTACACCCCCTGTACTGCATCTCAGTCTCGTCCAAAGGCACATCATATTTTATTTCTCTTGCCCTTTCTTTTAACCAATCTAATAATTTCATTGATATTTAAAACTCGGTAATGCATTCATTAGTCCTATATATTTTAGATGATAAAAAATGCATTTCAAAATCAAGGTCCAACACAGCAGAGGAAAGTCCTTTGCTAATGGACTTTGTTATTCTTTATGGGTATGCTGGTAAACCTGAAATATCCTTCTCGCTCATGTTGTCCTGACAAAAGGATAATTGCACTACATTTTAAAA
>NC_056728.1:1456238300-1456250800 GCF_019279795.1 Protopterus annectens
CAGTGTCAGATCCCCAAAATCACAGCTTTCAGAATGGTTTTACATATATCAGCACTGCTGTAAGATCACAGTTGCATGAGACATTTTTTTTACATTTTTACTGCCAGTTTTCTTTCCTCCAAAGCTGTACAATTGTGGAGTTAGAATATATAAGTAATGGGGTTGTGAGAGTGTTGGATGGAGAATGTCTGTCTGCAGAGCTCACTTTAATTGTTTTTACCTCCAGCATTGGCTTGTGTATGTCTAGATGTCTTTGATTCATTCACTTTGCTGCTGGGGAGGGTGATTCTATGACTTGTAGTGGATCCATATGTTGCATGTATTACTGTCCTTCTAGTCATATACTGCTGTATACATGACATCAAGCAGTTTGCCTCTGGTGAACTCTCATACGTCTTGCCATTATACAAAAGTTAAATGCTACCACTAGGGTATGCATGACATCCTGCGCATCTCTCTCTCAGATGTCGGTTGTAAACTGACATCAGGTATAAAGCAGACGTCAGCATGCACCTTCCTCAGAACTTCTCTGCCGCCTGTGTGACTGCCAAAAAGAGTAAGCCTGAATTGAATGCTGCACCCTCCACTCTAGCCATACCTCTCAAGGTTAGTGAAGGCCTGGAATCCTCAGAGCTTCCTTCGGCAGAAGGCCAGGAAGATATCAGTTATTTGCCCGAAGTCACATCCCGGAGGGAATCTCAGGCATCCGATTCAGTCACCAAGGGGGAACCTAGGCTCGTTATATCTGAAGGTGCGCATGGTGTCTCTCAAATTGTTATTTGCAAGGATATAGTCTCTGACATTCTGGAGTGCTGGCCGGTGTCAGGTCCTCCTACCCTCAACTGCATTTCAGAATCCTCTCCACCAGAGACCCATAGGAAGAGAAAACAGTAAACAAAACATATTTCTCAGCCTCTGTCTTCTTCACCTGTCGAATAGCCTCTGGATTGGCAGACCTTCACCTAAGGCTTTCTCAATGCCTTCCTGGCCTTGTGTCAGGGCCCAACACCTTCCAAGGCCCTTATACTCTCTACCCCAAAAGGACCTGCTTCTGACATCTCCTCAGGAGAAGAGGATTCATAAGAAGATGAATACTTCACCTACTCGTCACAAATTGCTTCTCCTCTGGGATATGTTTTCCCAGAGGAAGAGTCTAACTGCACTGACTCCCCAGGTGAAGAGCTCAGGTTTGGTGAGACCATCACAAAGTTGCAAAACTTCTTCAAATGTGACAACAGTCAAGTCAGTGAGACGCAAAAGGGATATTATGAACTACTACAATTGGAGTCTCCTAGCACTTCTGCTGTGCCCCCAGTACACTTGGCTTTTTTGGATGCTTTCATGGCAGCTTCTAAAAATGCTGACTCACAGCCCCCAGCATCAAAGCATCCATATAGATTCTGTAAGGTGCCTGAGGGAGCAACCTTCCTCTACAAAGCGCCATCTGCAGACCCTGCAGTCATTTCCATGAACACTGACAAAACCTCCAAGTTACTTTCCTCCACCTCTCTACGCCCTCTGATAAAGACAGCAGAATGATGGAATGTCTGGGGAAGAAGGTTTATACTTCTACCACCTAGCAGTAAAAGCCATCAGCTACTAGATGCATATGGCCAAATATTCTTTGGCTCTCTTGGAAGATGTGGTCAAGCAATTAAGGCCAAGATTTCCTCTCTCCTGAACTCCTGCACACAAGTGACCAAACACTCCATCAAGTGCAGCTACAACACTGTAGAACCATCAGCAAGGGCTGCTGCCTCTGGATCTGTCATCAGGGGGTACTCTTGGTTAAGATTGAAACCCCACCCTGATCACATCAAATCCAAGCTCCTGGATACTCCACTGGACAACAAAAATCTGTTTGATTCAGCAGCTGTTGAACTCTTTAAGGCCTCGAAACCAAAGGCAAGGAACTGCAGGAATTAAAACATACCTTTGTCTCCCCACTTGTACGTTTTCAAAGGAATTACCCAGGAAAAACTTATTTTGTGAAATCCTCAGATAAGAAAATGCAAGCTAAGCATAGAAAGGACTACAGGAAACAGCCCTCATCTAGGTCTGTATCCTCTACTCCACCTTCTAAATAGTCTTTTCAGGGAAACCCTGGTAATCTGTGACTGCCAGGCCCATCACCCAGACACCCCTCTTTCCATGCACCTCTCCCTTTCCACTTGGAAGCAGGTTACTCAGGACTCCTGGACCTAGCTATCATAAAATAGGAATACTTCATGACCTGGGGGGCCAGACCCACTCTCAAAGGCATCCCTCACCCACCCCGAGACCAAATTGCACTTTTCCCACCAGTCCTGAAAGAATTTCTTGCTCAAGGAACCATTCATGAGGTCCCGTCTTCTGCAAAAAGAAGCGGAATTTTTTCAAGAATCTTCCTGGTTTCCAGGATGGAAGGCCCATGGAGACCTAGCCTGGACCTCTCCCACCTCAATACCTTCCTCTGAGTTCCCTCCCTCCTTCAGGATGCTCTTTCTTCCTACCCTTCTCCCCCTCATACTTCCTCAGATATTCCCAGTGTCCTTGGATATAAAGGATGCCTACTTGCACATTATTATCCATCCACTTTTCAAAAAGTACCTACGCTTCTTAGTGGATTCTGCACACTATCAATTCTGTGCTTTACCCTTTGGTCTCTCTATGGCCCCAAGAGTATTTACAAAGTCTCCAGCCCCAGTCATGGCATTTGCCAGGACAAAGGGAGTACAACTTTTCCCCTATCTAGGCAACATCCTTATCCAGGATACATCAAGTTCCATGGCCTTGCAACACTTGCAAATCACCATATCCCTCCTAAAAGGTCTGGGATTTACCATAAATCACAAAAAATCCTCCCTGATACCCTCTCAAGATCAGGTGTTCCTAGGATGTCAGATTCTGAAAAGGGAAATGATGGCTTGCTTACCAACAGAAAAGATTGTGATGCTCACATCCTTTTTCGAGGAGATCCTCCCTCTCAAAACCATCTCAGCCAGGGCATTCCTCAGAATTTTAGGATTCATGGCCTTGACTATCCCCATGGTTCCCCTGACAAGGCTACACATGTAGAAGTTCCAGTGGTATCTGATAATTATTTGGAAGCAACACCTTCATCCGCTAGAGTTCATGATCTCCATGCTTCCATGCCTGACCCGGGAACTGAAGTGGTAGATCTCCCAGATTCAGTCAAATCCTGGTCTGCCCCTATATCCTTCATCCCCCAACCAAGACCTCTTTACAGATGCTTCAGACACAGGCTGGGGTGCAACATTAAGACAATGGAGAGTGAGGAAAGCATGGACACCCCACTCAACAAAAAGACCACAACATCAATATCAAGGAAATGAGAGCCTTGATATTGGCCTTGGAAACTTTCAAGGGTCAGCTTCTACCAGGCACCTTGAGGTGGTACACAGACAATACCACTGAGCTGTGGTACCTCAAAAACAGGGTGGACAAGGTCTACCTCCTGTGCAGACTAGCATTGCAGGCTTAGGAAATCAACCTGGAGAAACAAATCCTTCTCCAAGCAGTATATATCCCCTCTGCAGACAACGTGATGGCAGATTCCTTAAGCAGGACCATGACTCTATCTCACGAATGGATGCTGAACAGGGAAGAGTTTCTGGACCAGGTCCATCAATGGGCTATTCCAAATGTGGATCTCTTCAACTCCCCCATGAACAGACAGCTCCTGGCCTTCTGCTCCAGGGCACCACACCCAGCAGAGTGGAAGGTGGATACTCTATCAATCTCCTGGAAGGGGATGTATACCTGTGCATTCCCTCCTTCTCTCTCATTCAAAGAGTCCTGCTGAAAAATCAGAAGGAACAGTGTCAAAATTTGCTGGTGACTCCCTACTGGCCAAGTCAGTATTGGTTCCCCCAACTATTTCACCAAGTCAAGGGCAATCGCCACAAATTACCTCAGTAAAAGGACCTGCTAACACGGGATAAGGGAAGCCTCTTACAGCCCCAACTGTCCACATTGAATCTCACTTTGTAGGTGATAGGGCGTTGATTCCCTTCAGACACCTATACACAGAGGACATGATCCAGGTTCTGCAGAAGCCAGAAAACCAACTACTAGAATATTGTACCTGTCAAAGTGAAAGAGATTTTCCTTATGGTGTCAGAATAACAGCTTACAACCACTGACGGCAGACCCCCCCCCCCCCCAGTGGTCTTGTCCTACCTGTGTGACCTTATGAAATCTGGATTATCATATTCCTCCATTAAAATTCACCTATCTGCCATCTCAGCATGCCTGCCATTGGTACTGTCTTTAGCATATAGGTTAGAAGTCAAACTCTTCCTGAGAGGGGCACTACATCACGGGCCCACAAGGAAGCCCATTCCACCCCCTTGGGATCTAAACTTTGTCCTAGAAAAGTTGACATTGCCACCCTTTGAACCAGCCAAAGACTGCACCCTCCAACACTGCACTTGGAAGACTATACTCTTGGTGGCCATCACCTCAGCAAGAAGGGTATTGGAACTCCAGGCCCTTATGGCAAACCCCCCTTCACTGTCTTCCACAAGGACAGGGTATGTTTACATACTAACCCTAAATTTATGCCTAAAGTGGTCAAATGACTGTCCTTAAATCAGACTATCAATCTGCCAACCTTCTTCCCCTCTCCGCATAACCAGGCAGCAAGGATACTTCATTCCCTGGACATACACAGACAGCTCAAGTACTATTTGGCCAAAACCAAATCCTTCTACAAATCTGACAGGCTCTTCATCTCCTACCACGCAAGAGCCCTGGGTCAACCTGTTTCCAAGCAAACCGCATTCTCTTGGATATCTAAAACCATTTCCTTCTTTTACACTAACTACTTTGGTCATGCCCAGCCCTAGTAAGGGGCAGTGTCCTCCTCAGGGGCATTCCTTAAAGAGTTGGACACAGCTGCTATCCTTGAAGCAGCTACTTGGTCCTCAGTCCACACATTCACTAGACAGTACAAACTGGATATGGTCTCTAGAGCCAGGGCAGAATTTGCCAGAGCCATCTTTCATGGGTTTGTGGAAAGT
Source organism: Protopterus annectens (assembly GCF_019279795.1). NCBI lineage: Eukaryota > Metazoa > Chordata > Ceratodontiformes > Protopteridae > Protopterus > Protopterus annectens. The sequence goes on from NC_056728.1 coordinate 1,456,243,325, forward strand.
GCTTCTGGTCCACCACCCCTTCATTAGGACATGAGCTTTTGCACTCTCCCTGATATCATGAACACAGCAGCATATGAATAAAAGGACATAATATTGTTGTGTAAGAACTTACCATAACTTTAGATGTCCTTCTCTTCTATATGCTGCTGCATAGCTTCCCACCCAGCCTTCCCCCTCCACTTGCCTGATCCCTGATCCCCTCCATAGTCACTAATTCTGGTGGCATTCAGCTGTGAGGAAGGTGCATGCTGACATCTGCTTTATACCCAACGTCCGTTTACGACCAACGTCCAAGATAGAGACACAGGATGTCATGTGCACCCTAGCGGTAGCATTTAACCTTTGTATAATGGCTGGACATATGAGAGTTCACCAGAGGCAAACTCCCTCATGTCATGAATACAGCAGCATATAGAGGAGAAGGACATCTAAGGTTATGGTAAGTTCTTACACAACAGTACTTTCTTTGGTTTTCGTCATTGATGCATACAGTTACTATTCCTGTCTAAACAAATTACTGAGTTATATTAGGATACAGCTAAGTGAAGCTTTATAGCTTTTATATATCTAATACATTTTGCAAAGGCAGTAACGAAGTGCTAAATTCATGGCTACATAGTGGGAAACTGCCCATATGGAGTAAACAATGGCACATGCAGTGAGGATGCAGGCTGTATTCTGCAAGCACCATATAAGGAGCAGCAAGCATGTTGGACATTTGTCACTAGATCTGCTATGTCATGTAGTCCATAAACATATGACACACATGCTGTGTGTGCAGGACACTCACTGTGAATTGTATGATCACATGACTCAAAATTAAAAAAAAAAAATACCCCCCAGAAAGACGATAATGCCATTACATGGAAAATGCCTTCCTAGAGGAGAAACTTCCTGGCATGCAGCTGTTTTTGATGGGCAAATTTGATAGTAGGTTGAAAATTATTTCATTGCATTATACGAGACATACTGTAAGATAGTAATGCAAGGAATCTTGCCATTCTGCTAAACTGAAGTGAGAATTAGAATGAATGCTGGTTTACCACAAGTCATGCCACCAGCTGCCGGTGATGGCGGAGAACGCCTGCTAACTACTACATGAGGTGGAGAATGTGAATTTGAGGTACCAGGTGGTAGTAAAGCATGGTATGTGCACATGACTTGCACATGTAGTTATTTATGTATTAAGACATGACAAATTGTTGTTCTTCGTTCAAGGTAACTGTTCAGTTTGAGTTCAACTTTGGGAAGGATTGTCAAACAAGCTTCACTTGCCCAAAGGCTTTGTGACTTTGAAGTACTTTCCTTAATGAAGGGGATGTAAGGGATGAACGCTTCTGCAAAGAGGGTATAGTTTACCCCCCCCCCACACACACACATACACACATACACACACACACACACACACACACACACACACACACACACACACACACACACACACACACACACACACACACACACATTTTATCCAATACTGCTGTAATTTCTTTTTCTAGATACTTATTTTGAAGAGTAGTTATATCAAACAGCACACCATCAGTTAAACATACATTATCCAGTTGTCAAGAATGTGTACCTGACAGTTTTCCCTTACATTTTTACAGTTTCATACTCTATCTTCCTGCAATCATATCCTCCAAATCTGGTTCAGCAAGAGAGAGAGTTGGGTCAAAGGAGGTAGATGTAATTGTATAGTTGTTCATTGTGGGTCTTTTCTTTTTTGTGTTTATGTGGTAACACTATATAATTCTACCTTCAGGAACATAAAGTGTGTAGGCAGAAATATTACTCAAGTGCTAGAAATAGTTGTGTGTGTGTGTGTGTGTGTGTGTGTGTGTGTGTGTGTGTGTGTGTGTGTGTGTGTGTGTGTGTGCATGTGTGTGCATGTGTGTAAGCTGTCCAACATTGTGATGTTTCACATATATCTGGTTCATTAATTACACATTATAATGAAATTTATGTTACCTCCAGATGCATATTTTCCTTACAGAGGTTGCACTGCTGCATGTGCACTACAGATCAGTATGGGGCCTACCTCACTGAATATCTCTATAGGTGGAGCATGTACCTCACTATGCTGCACTCAGTAAAACAAGTGGTAGTTCTGATTACTGCCACTTGAAGAGACAGAAGACTTCATCTTCTTAAGGAAGTGAAACAACACCCCAATGACATTGTACAACCTATAGAGCTCTCACTGCATAAACACATACCATGCCAAGTATGCCTCACCAGAGTATTGAATCAGAAGCTGCACAGCTGTTAGATGTTAGTGGAACAGATGATGTATGTGATAGTGGTAACATTATGACATCATATAAGAAATTTACAACATCATCAACAGCCCTAAATATCTGTTGTCAATTTCACAGCAATTGGAATCTCTGAGAAAAATATTGTTACCATAGACCTGGTGATTTGAATGGATTCATCCAAATTATTTGTTGGGAAAACAATCATGCTGCTAACTATCAGGTAGCACCAGAGGCCATGGGATGCTTGAATACCAACCTTCTGCAATATAATGTACTGATAAAAATGCACAACAATGCAACTGCTCAACACTGACTGGGCAGTCATGCTATTGCATAACACCATACCCAGGGAAAGTATAAAAATATGTATTGTATCTGAATATCAGAGCAGAGAATGATAAACTGTGGTTAGGAGGGCATCTATATATACCCCCAAATGATGCTGTTGTATCAAGCACACCTGGACTATGTATATCCCCGTTTCTTTGTGATAAGCCATCCATAGTTATGAAGGTGATTTATTTTTGCTCTAACTAGTATTGCCTCAAGCACATTAATTGATACCCAATTACACAAGTAGCTGTACCTAGGAATTGTGAATAGTGTCCCTACTCATAGTACAGTGATAATGCAACTACAGGAACAATCCAGTGTACATCATGGACCACATCTGCAGAAAGTGTCATGGTGAAATTTGGCCATGGTTATACTGTGGGATGAGGTGGTATTGTAACATCTGTGCACTGGCCCAGTAATCAAGGAGCCTCAGTCGTCACCACTAGCACCAGTGAGGGACATCCACATTGGGAGGATAACAAGTGCACATACAGTAAAGTACAGTTTCGCTTAAGAGCACACAGAGATCACAGTCAGTCTGGGACTGGTTTCTCCCTTTCACTCCAGATCCCCAGTAAGACTGCCCACTGGCACAGCTATAGGTTTCAGATCTCAGCCGAGTGGACAGGCCAAAACCTCCAGCACACTCTCTGTCCAACCAGTGCTTCATGTCCATGCCCAAGTAGCGACACACACACACACACACACACTTTGAGATTTGAGTTATATACAAACACACAGACACTCCTGGGAAAGGCTGGTACAGGTTCACTAGCTATGCCCCCTTCTGCCCAGACTATACAGTAGTACTGACTGACACCAACCACTGCTATCAGCTACTATAAAGGCCCTTACCAAAGGGTGTCCAATTCTACTGTGCAATGTTATTATTATCCAACTGATAAGTGTGACTGAGACTTGAAGGCTATTTAGAAGTGGCTTATACAGTATCACCAAATACATGCAAGTACTCTCTGAGCTTAAATATCTCTACACAAAACAGCCACAGTTGAAAAGTTTAAAAATATTTAATAATAAATAATAAAAACACAAGACAATACTTATTAACTCAACACAATGACATTAAAGAGTTCAGAAATCACAGGAAGTACTTTAAAACAACATTGTAGGATAGTCTCACATAAATATAGAAACAGCTAGACTAATCTTACTATTTCTAGCTATCTAACAGCAAAGACAATGATCCGGACCACCAAGCTGATAAAATCAATATTTAATAAAACAAAACAAAACAGTGCAGTAGGTAGTGCTTTCAGGTTAAAAAACCCTTCTTCAGACAGCATACAAAATGTTTCAAACACTTTTTAAAATACATGATAGCCAATCAAAAAAATCAATAATGTACCCTCGTCTTTTTTAGAATAGGTTTGATAGGAATAACTCTATTCAAACCAGGTGCTCTATCAGCACCCAGATTAATTATCCATCTAGTTTCACTACATTCTGTTATGTTTTTCAAATCACCCCCTCTCCTGGTTGGATGAATGATCTGTAGTACCATAAAAGAAAAATACATGATCAGGGTATTGCTTTACATGCTGATACAGAGCATTATGTATATTGGCTGCACGTATAGCTGACATATGCTGCAACACCCTATCTTTTAATCTACAGTTCATCTTACCAACGTAAAATGAACAGCATTTTGTACAGTCAGCCAAATATATAATATTGCTTGTCAAACAGTCAGCATGTTGTTTCAGTGAACATATTCTTCCAGACAACGGATGAATAAATACATTATTATGCCTGATGTATTGACAAGCTTTACAGTGTCTACAGGGGAATGTCCTCTGTCATCCCACAACAGACTTCTTAACCCCCTGTTGATCAGTGCATAATAGGTCTTTCAAGTTCTTACTACATTTAAAGCAAAACATTGGTTCCTGAGTTATTAATTCCTTTACTTTGTCATCTGTTAATAAAATGTTCCAGTTCTGGTGAATAATATTACATACACCACCCACATCATTACTGTAATTCAAAGTTACTTGTAGTGGCTGCCCTCTCATATTCATCGCCCTGTCATTCACTTCCACATTTCCTGAAAACCAAGGTCTTGCCCTGTTTAACCTCTCCTCTTTACTCTTATTAAATGCCTGCTGTACAGTGTTATGATTATAACCCCTCTTCTTTAGATTTGCCATAAGTTTTGTAGACTTCTCTCTATATGCCTCACCGTTGGTGCACAACCTAGATATTCGATAAAACTGTCCCTGAGCAATGTTGTTAAACATGTATTTGGGATCCATACTATCATAGGCTAGGAGGATGCTCCTCTGCCTTTCCTTCCTATACAGCACGGTCTCAATCCATTTGTCTACATTCTTCATTATTCAGACATCTAAGAAGTCTATAGTGGTATCAGAAAATGAAACACCAAACCTCAAGAAATCTGTGGTGGTTTCCAAATAGGCAATACATTTATGTAGGTGTCCCGGTGTCCCTGTCCAAAGCAGGAACACATCATCCACAAAATGGGCATAACTCAGGAACCCCTTCCATGAGTGTGTTGCCTTAAATATTACCTGATCCTCGGCATATGAGTTTGCACAGGGGGTGCCCATTGCTACACCCCTGTTTTGATGATAAAAACAATTGTTATACATGAAAACATTATTACTCAGTACACATTCTAGTAATAAACACACACTATCAATATCAGTTTGATTCAAAATTTGAGCTTGTCTCAAAAAAGTTTCAATGGCAATCAAACCATACTCTTTTGTAATAAATGTGAACAGAATATTTATGTCCAGGGTTACTTACAAATAATCCATACAGTCAACATTGGGACCTAAATGACTGTATAGGGACAGCAAAAAATGAGCAGTGTCCCTCAATATCCTGGGTACAAAGGTCAAGCATTTCCTTAGTTGCGACTCTACCCAGATGGAAGCATTTTCAGTAGCCCACCCCCTACCAGATACAATAGGACATAGCAGTGGGTTTCTAGGGTCCTTGTGTATCTTGGGTAGAGCTTTGAATAATGGAATGACAGGATGTTCAATCAGTACAAATTTAAAAGTATCGTCTTTGATTCAATTACTTAATCTAAAGTTAAGAAAATCATGCTTGATCCTACTAATAATTATATTAATTTCTATTGGTGTTAGGCGTTGATAAGTACCTATATCCCCCAGCAACATGAGGACACTATTTTGGTAATACTCAGTGTTCATGACTACAATCACCCCCCCTCTGTCAGTGGGCTTTATTGTGATGTCTTTTTTATCTATAAGTGTTTTCAACTCTTGTCGTTGTTCCATGTTCAAATTATAAAAAACATGCTTGTGTTTAGTATTCAAAAACTTAAAGATATCATCCTCACAAGTTTTTATGAACGTTTCAACCACAGAACTGACATAGGGATTGAATGTACTAGGTTGCCTCAAAACACAACTGTTAGAACCAGTGTCAGTACAATGAATACATTTCAGCTCAATATACCTGGCAAACAATCTCAAGTCCAGCACACAGTCACTAAAGTTAGATCCAACACTTGGGATAAATGTTAATCCCTTGCTCAAACTATAAGTTTCAGCATCAGATAAAACAGTCAGAAATATTATATACGTTACTGTCACTATCACTGATGGTAGTCACATGGATGTCTTCCATCTCTTTACATTGTGATTTAGTGACCGACCCCTGTTCAGATTCCCTTTTTTATCGGTACAGGTAAAACATGAAAAGAGGAACTAGAAACCTTGGGTCGGGCTCCTAATTCATTAATATTATTCAACTCCATCCGTGTGCTGTTCAAATTTCCTTGTGCCATTTTAAATTGTTTGTTAGTCTCCTCAGCAGTAGATTCCTGCATGGGTACCATATCGATGCAGAAAAATGTCATCACTTCTGTCTCTGTATCACCTCTGTTTCTTTTTTCCACTGTGTTTAGGATGGAACGTCCGTCACCATATCGGCTAGGTATCACAGGAGGCTGTGTATGTGAAGGAATATCCCTTGGCCACGTGAAAATGTGACCAAGTACAGAGTCTTTATAGTCCCTTGAAGTTTCTTAATTTTAATATGTTGCAGTTTAGAATCATATGCTGTCACAGCACAATATAAATCACTGAGTTTGACCTGTTGATATTCCTCCATAAATCGCATTTCCATCTGTCTCTGCTGTAGTTCAATTGAACTCACTAGTTCTTTTTTCATAGGCAAAAAGAAGTCTATCAACAAGTTCATATAGGCAAAGCTGGTGTCCAGGTTAAGCTGCTGCCATTTAGCCAGCAGAGTAGGGTGTAGTTCACCATACGTAGGCATGCAGAGCACCCTCATGCCTCTGGGAACTAGCTTGTGATGCAAACATGCCTCGAGATGCAGTCTTTGCCACTGGAGGTGTTTCAGCTTATATAAGTCCTTTTCCAAAATTGTCAATTGTTCCAAAAATGAAACATCTCTCTCTACCTCCTCATTATTTCCCATGAAAGACACAGTTATGTTAGCCAAGTTCAAACTTAGCAACGGATTGCTATCAGTGGCAACAAGTTGTTTTATTCTATCTGTACTCACTTTGGAAACAGCAGACAACATTGGATGATAATTCAGTTCAATATCCTCATGATATGGTTCGGCCATGTGCGCGAAAAAAACACAGCTTATATAAAACAGTCAAAAACAATTTAGACTTCACACCTAAGGTGCAGGTTCAAAACAGGATCCAACAGCAAAGACAGTGATCTGGACCACCAAGCTGATAAAATCAATATTTAATAAAACAAAACAGTGCAGTAGGTAGCACTTTCAGGTTAAAAAACCCTTCTTCAGACAACATACAAAATGTTTCAAACACCTTTTAAAATACATGATAGCCAATCAAAAACTCAACAATGTACCCTCCTCTTTTTTA